>NC_135232.1:982682538-982715038 GCF_051348905.1 Ranitomeya variabilis
TCCATGTGAATGAGCCCTAAGTTGTGTGGGTAGTGCCTAGGTATTGGGATGAATACAGCGTGAAGAACGACGCTGACAATACATGCACGACATGAAGACCTGTTAGACCTGTCGCCTCCACGCGCCACTTGTGACCGGTGGAGGAGCAATTGGCCTTTTTTGCACCTTGACTCGTGTGCGATCCCGCTTTATTAGAAGCCATACCCACCTTGTGCACTACATGAGATCTCTGCCAGGATTTGGGTTATAAGTCGTCTTCTATCTGTACAATCGGTGTGCAGGCATGTGGAAATGGTTGTGAGATAATGGCAGGATAATTATGTATTCATCTCTTATTCCATGCTCTGCATGTAATGATGGTGGAATACGGCCACAGGCTGCTTTATCTGATTCCTGCATGCATTTCATGATTGCTGGTAGAAATGCTTTTCAGGAATATTGATATAGACTTCAGCGGACTCTCACAATGCAAGAATTTCTCCCCTATTATAGCTATTGTTAAAGGGCAATGTTGTCTCGGATTGTGCTTTTTTTTTTTTTTTTTCCTCCTGCCACAGGAAGCCTGATTGTAATGTCTACATGCACGACAGCTGCCGGGCAGATATATATAATATTATAGGGGTTGTCACATCTCTTAATGGCTCGTTCAGATGAGCGCATTACATGGACGTCTTATGGTTGTTATTGCCACGGACCGCATAACACAGGGCGTAGGCGCTCATTATTGCCATGGACCGCGTACACAGCGTAGGCGCTCATTATTGCCACGGACCGCATACCCAGGGCGTAGGCGCTCGTTATTGCCATGGACCGCATACACAGCGAAAGCGCTCGTTATTGCCACGGACTGCATTCACAAGAGCGTAGGCGCTTGTTATTGCCACAGACTGCATACACAAGGTAGGCGCTCGTTATTGCCACGCACCGCATACACGGGGTGTAGGCACTCGCTATTGCCACGCACCGCATACACAGAGCGTAGGCGCTCGCTATTGCCACGGACCGCATACACAGGGTGTAGGCGCTCGTTATTGCCACGGACCGCATGCACAGGGCGTAGGCGCTCGTTATTGCCACGGACCGCATACCCAGGGCGTAGGCGCTCGTTATTGCCATGGACCGCATACACAGCGTAAGCGCTCTTTATTGCCACGGACTGCATTCACAAGAGCGTAGGCGCTTGTTATTGCCACAGACTGCATACACAAGGTAGGCGCTCGTTATTGCCACGCACCGCATACACGGGGTGCAGGCACTCGCTATTGCCACGCACCGCATACACAGAGCGTAGGCGCTCGTTATTGCCACGCACCGCATACCCAGGGCGTAGGCGCTCGTTATTGCCATGGACCGCATACACAGGGTGTAGGCGCTCGTTATTGCCACGCACCGCATACACAGAGCGCAGGTGCTCGTTATTGCCACGGACCGCATGCACAGGGCGTAGGCGCTCGTTATTGCCACGGACCGCATACCCAGGGCGTAGGCGCTCGTTATTGCCATGGACCGCATACACAGGGTGTAGGCGCTCGTTATTGCCACGGACCGCATACACAGGGTGTAGGCGCTCGTTATTGCCACGGACCGCATGCACAGTGTAGGGGCTCGTTATTGCCACTGCACATTGACAATTTTTCCACACGGACCAATGGTCTATGAGGAAAAGGAAAAATTGCAAAATGCCCTTCTTTGGCCCCGTATACAGAGCAGACAATCATGCAAACCAAAGAAAAAGGAGTATAGAAATCCAAACCATCATATAAAAACCAAGAACAAACTTTTATTAAATAAATTGCACAATAACAATATGTCTAAAGCAATTCAATGTATACATACGATAACCAGTATATACTGACACAGAGGTATCAAAAAAGGGGGAGACCTAACGGTAAGCCGGGTCAAATGCACGCCACACAATACATCCCTGACATGAGTATTCTGTGTAAGGGTAAAAGAATAGCGGTATCTAGGACACTATAACAAATAATGGCAAAAGGTACACCATCCCCATATGGAACAAAGGGTCCACAGCCCACCATTAGAACAATGTAATTGCACACTTACCCATACTCGGTATAAAGGGGAGTAGCCTGCACTTCACCCGGCGGCCCCGGACGCGCGTTTCGCGGTATAGCTTTATCAACAGGGTTCACTGTTGATAAAGCTATACCGCGAAACGCGCGTCCGGGGCCGCCGGGTGAAGTGCAGGCTACTCCCCTTTATACCGAGTATGGGTAAGTGTGCAATTACATTGTTCTAATGGTGGGCTGTGGACCCTTTGTTCCATATGGGGATGGTGTACCTTTTGCCATTATTTGTTATAGTGTCCTAGATACCGCTATTCTTTTACCCTTACACAGAATACTCATGTCAGGGATGTATTGTGTGGCGTGCATTTGACCCGGCTTACCGTTAGGTCTCCCCCTTTTTTGATACCTCTGTGTCAGTATATACTGGTTATCGTATGTATACATTGAATTGCTTTAGACATATTGTTATTGTGCAATTTATTTAATAAAAGTTTGTTCTTGGTTTTTATATGATGGTTTGGATTTCTATACTCCTTTTTCTTTGGTTTGCATGTGATTGGAGTTGTCCATTTTATTGGACCCGCCTGGTGGGTCAAGGGAGGGATATATTCTCTCAGTTACAGGTTAAATTGGTGTCTTTTGATTATATACAGTGTATATAGAGCAGACAATCATGTAGGAAAGACCACTGCATTTCTACGTTGCAGTGAAGTAAATGTTACTGATCTGTCAGTGTCATGTACACGGAGACCACACTTGACAGGCGGCCAGCTTTCGGGTCCTCCTGGACGGTGATCACTGCCTTAGAGCAGAGTGATGGCCGCTCAGTGCAGATCAGGTGTGTGCTGCCGCTGCTCCACTGAGTGTACATGTGACATTCGGACAGGTCAATAACATTTTCTTTACTGCAGCTTAGGAGTGCCGTGGTCTTTTGTTTATTCCTAATGGGAACCTGTCTGCGGGTTTTACTAATATAATTTTCATGTGATGCACAGTGATGAGAAGGATTTACCGTATGTGTTTGTCCTAAATAACACTCATAGCTTAGGAAAGGAATGCTAATTCATGGTGAAGTGTCCGCTGTGTGACCTTCCAAGTGTCCTGCAGAATTGTCTCTCATACCTTTATTGACATGCATGACAAGCTGTATAATAACGCCCCACTACTGATTGGCCGCTTTCTGCCTATGCACAGTGTACACAATGTTGTCAATCAGTAGAGTGTGTGGGGTTATAACCTCCTCAGACCCAGAAGTCTTATAATAGAAAAACCGTTGTACACTACAGTGTACACGAGGTCTAAGGAGGGGACATACAGAGCTCAGCATTCAGAGAACTGGTGGATCGGAGAAATCAGTGATTTGTATTAAAGTGACAGCAAGCAGCCCAGTAAGTGTCATATTGCTGGAATCAGGGTTTCAACTTCTACATCTTGCTGCTTTCAGACATGCAAAAACCTTGTGACAGGTTCATTTTAAAGTGAAGGAGGGTGGTGTAACATCTTCTCTGGTCCCTAAAGAGGTCACCGTTCTATTGTTCTTGTGTAAGATGTGGAGGTCCTGCTGGCTCGTACTACTAGCCTCATGTTCCTAGTACATTATTGGGCTTTGTTTGCAGATGCCTGTGATAGGAGTGCTGCATAATATGTAATGTTTTCTGTAACTAATAAGGCGGTTCTTCCATAGTTCTATATCTCTTCATGTCTGTGACTTCTGGATTTCGTTGTAGAATATTCTCCCTGATCTGCCTGTTACTACACCCTAGGTGACCTATGGAGGAATCCTGGGGAATGGTCATTCGGTTGTGTCCGTCATTAAGCCCAGTCGCTGATTGTCATGTATGGCGGGATGAGTAGTGCAGCATGCAGCCATAGTCTTACTGTAAAAATAACAGCCCCCATTATCTCATTGGGGTCTGTCAAGCCGTTTGTGTCCATTGTCTTAATCAATTGCATTTTTCTGTCCTCTGAACAGAACAGCAGAACTGACAGTGCAGGTGTGAACTCAGTCCAGCATTCTCACGTCTGGTTTTAAAGAATTGTCTAAAGCTTTCATAATCCTGAACTTGGACCCAGTGATCTGGACGATGCTCATAAGGGCACAATGTTTAACTAAATATGAGGTTTTTTTAGGCAGCCCTCCTTCTGTTTGCAGAAAGCTTTCTTGTATTGAAGGCTGTGCAGCGTTCATTGTCCTCCATGGAGTTTTGGTCCATCTGCACGTCTTTGGGGGGCATCTGTAAACCTCTACAGCAGCACATGCAGTTGACGTATTGCTCCATAGCCCGCTCCCCGTGTGTGGCCAGGAATGGGGGAGAAGTACCGCCAGGAACAGACTTTTCATTAGCTACTTGGTAACAAACTATAATGACATGTACAGAGAATTGGGGGTAACGTGCACTGGTGGGATGGATGGATGGAGGTGATGTGTAATATTTGTAGACCTCAGTGTTCTGCATCATTTACACTTCATACCTTGCTCTTTTGTTGCCTTCTTCACACATACTAGAATATACCAAAAATAAAACCATTTACAGATGGGTCATTCCATGAAACTTACATTACATTCACAAGCCAAAAACTGGCTACAGACTGTTCTTTGAAGGCCGGCACAAAAAGGAGTGAATGTATATTGGACATTAAACTATTCTCAATAGAGTTCAACACAGTTTGATTTTTCAACAATAAAATTAAATACAAAATACAGTGTTATTACTTGGTAACTTACGTTACAATAAAAGGAAAAGCGATTGTCCATATCATGAGTCTGCCAAATTGTCTGTTCTGGTAAACAGGGGAGAAGCACTGTTTTTATTGTATTAAAACACCATAGTCCCAGCAACTTTAAACATTTATTTTAACCTCTCAAGTTAAAAGGAACAGTTGCTAAAATCCTGTCTTCATGGCCTTCATAAGAGCTATGTAGACACACAACATGAAGTTGTGGCAGCGGAGTAGTGCTATACAGTGAGATCATGTTATGGCAGTAGTGATAGGAACGCTCCCAAGGGTTTGCAGCCGCATGACGAAACCTGCTATATAATTGCTCTGGGTATTTGTCAGGTTGCTCGGGTCTCTGGCGTCCACCATCATCCTGTGACGGCTGCTTTTAGTCCCACTTCACTGATTAGAATTGAACCATTTTTTTCTGCTCTTCCCTTGGGACCTCGTCCTTACCGTGTGCATAAAACTACACCTCTTAATAGATTAGCTCTGGGGTCGCTGGGCGTTTACACCGGGCACATGTATGGGCAAAGTGTACATCGCTGCTGTACCTAGAGATGGGCCAGGAGATTCTGTGGCACCAGGCTCATGGTGGGCGCAGGGACTGCTGTATACCATTCTACGCTCAATTCTTATTGTAGTAAGCGCTCCATAAACTTATACAGGGATTTGTCCCAATCACTTGGCTATGTATGGCGTAGGGCAGCGCCAGCCTGCACTGTGATATGCCCGCTATTTAATCAGAGGGCTGTGCACCTGACAAGTTACATGGTGCATTCAGTGCAGGCTTTCTTCTTCACATTGTGCTTGTGTGACGGGAATCTTGGCGCTAAGCCATTTGCACTGAGTTGAAGGACGAAGTACTCTTGGCGGTTTATTATTACTGATGTGAGCTGGTTCATATTTAACAAATGTATTGTTTTAAAATGTGTGAAATGTAATCTCCACGTATGCAGAGGCTCGGTAATGGGCTATTGTTAGGATTGAGTTGCCCATTGGTGCCATGTGGACTTTCCATCATTTAGAAACTGATGGTTCAAACAATGAATGTACGTCATATATGAAGATGTGGGCATCTGAGTTTCCACTACTCGTGGTATTATGATGTGATGTTGCCCGGCATACCCACAGCATTGGATGGGAGTTGATTTCTTTAGATCTTTAATTTACAGGATTCGGTAGTCTTATAGGTTTTGCTGGTGCTGTAAACTGCAGCTTAAAATTTGCCTAAAAAATGCAGCAAAAACGCAACGTGTAAACAAACATAGCCTTAGGGAAGATTTCTGTTCTAATTGCTGAATTATAGTAGAAGTGATTGAGCTGAGGGCAGAAAATCAGGTGGCTGGTGCTTCCCCTAAAAGCTTTCTAAGGCCCAAACATCAGCGTGGTCCCACGAAAGCCAAGTGCGCTGATCACGGGCCTTTAGGACTTAGGTGTCCACCTTAATCCTCGTAACACCTGCCAACAATTATTCAATGCAAGTGAACTGGGTGTTTAATAGTCTTTCACACGCTTTAGGGGAAACCTTGTGGGCATTTTTGTCTGAGTGGCAGGAAATAAAATCTTCTGCGAGAAGAAAGAGCAGGAAGAGCTGCCCACTGATTGCGATTAGTTTTGTCCTACTGCTGATCCAAGGCACATCCTCTGCAGAAATCGAGTATTGGCGTTGGATTTTGCCACGTTTCCTCTTGTAAAATCCACGCTGGCGTCACCTTAGGCAAATCCTAGATGTGTGACCATACCCTGAGCTATCGTATACAGAAGCATCAGACCTGCTGATGTAACTGGACGTGTTCTGCAGATATCGCATTACCGCTGAACTTTCTTCTTTCTGTGCGTAGATCAGTAATACCTGGCCAGTGTCACCTGTCGCTGGTAATATTTGTACTGTGCTTTCAGTGTCGCATACCATCGAGGAGCACACTTACTGACGGCCTTGTCTCCTGAAAATAATCTTGTCTGGTAAGGCCGGCGTCACACTAGCGAGTTTTACGGACGTAAGAGCGCAGAAAATACGTCCGTAAAACTCGCCAAACAAACGGCACAATTATTCTCAATGTGGCTGCTCCTATCAGCTGTATATTACGGCGACGTATTATACGGCTTTCTACGGCCGTAGAAAATCGCAGCATGCTGCGTTTGTCAGCGTATTGCGCAAATAATACGCCAATGAAAGTCTATGGGGGCGAGAAAAATACAGATTCCACACGGACCAGCAGTGTGACTTGCGAGAAATACGCAGCGGTGTTAGTGAAAAGCCAGTAATTCAATTGCCGGCTTTTCATTTCTCCTTCCCCAACCCGACAGGATATGAGACATGGTTTACATACAGTAAACCATCTCATATCCCCTTTTTTTTTGCATATTCCACACTACTAATGTTAGTAGTGTGTATGTGCAAAATGTGGGCGCTGTAGCTGCTAAAATAAAGGTTTAAATGGCGGAAAAAATTGGCGTGGGCTCCCGCGCAATTTTCTCCGCCAGAGTGGTAAAGCCAGTGACTGAGGGCAGATATTAATAGCCAGGAGAGGGTCCATGGTTATTGGCCCCCCCGTGGCTAAAAACATCTGCCCCCAGCCACCCCAGAAAAGGCACATCTGGAAGATGCGCCTATTCTGGCACTTGGCCACTCTCTTCCCACTCCCGTGTAGCGGTGGGATATGGGGTAATGAAGGGTTAATGCCACCTTGCTATTGTAAGGTGACATTAAGCCAGATTAATAATGGAGAGGCGTCAATTATGACACCTATCCATTATTAATCCAATTGTCTGAAAGGGTTAAAAAACACACACACACGTTATTAAAAAGTATTTTAATGAAATAAACAAACAGGTTGTTTTAGTATTTTATTGCTCTCTCAATCCATCCGGAACACCCTCGCTTTGCAAAATAATAAACCCACAATATAAATACCTTCGGATGAACTGTCAGGTCCCACGAAGTAAATCCATCTGAAGGGGTTAAATCATTTTACAGCCAGGAGCTGTGCTAAAGCACTCGCTCGTGGCTGTAAAAACCCCGGGTGCTGAAAGGAAATCAGGGTGATCTGTACTTACATTGAGTTGCGGTGAGGCGCCCTCTGGTGGATGTCCTCATGAACTGCAGCCTGGGAACTTTTTCCCACGCTCCAGGTCATATGAGGACATCCAGCAGGGGGCGCATCACTGCGACTGAAGGTAACTATAGATCATTGACCTACATTTCCTTCATTCGCCGGGGCTTACAGACACGAGCACAGCTGCATTAGCAGGGCTCCTGCCTGTAAAATATTTTAACCCCTTCAGATGGATTACCTCGTGGGACCTGACAGTTCATCAGAGGGTATGTATATTGTGGGTTTATTATTTTGCCAAGCAAGGGTCTACAAATGGATTGAGAGAGCAATAAAATATTAAAACAACCTGTTTGTTTATTTCATTAAAATACTTTTTAATCGTGTGTGTGTGTGTGTGTGTGTGTGTGTTTCTTAACCCTTTCAAACAATTGGATTAATAATGGATAGGTGTCATAATTGACGCCTCTCCAATATTAATCTGGCTTAATTTCACCTTACAATAGCAAGGTGGCATTAACCCTTCATTACCCCATATCCCACCGCTACACGGGAATGGGAAGAGAGTGGCCAAGTGCCAGAATAGGCGCATCTTCTAGATGTGCCTTTTCTGGGGTGGCTGGGGGCAGATGTTTGTAGCCAGGGAGGGGCCAATAACCATGGACCCTCTCCTGGCTATTAATATCTGCCGTCAGTCACTGGCTTTACCACTCTGGCGGAGAAAATTGCGCGGGAGCCCACGCCAATTTTTTCCGCCATTTAACCCTTTATTTTTGCAGCTACAGCACCCAAATTTTGCACATACACACTACTAACATTAGTAGTGTGGAATATGCAAAAAAAAAGGGGGATATGACATGGTTTACTGTATGTAAACCATGTCTCATATCCTGTCGGGTTTTTGTGAAGGAGAAATGAAAAGCCGGCAATTGAATTACCGGCTTTTCACAGATATCGCGCTGAATTAAATATAAATACAGAATATATACAGTATATATATGTGTCTCAATGATATATATATATACACACACACACACACACACACACACACACACACACACACACACACACACACACACACACACACACACACACACACACACACACACACACACACACATATATATGTATATATATATATATATGTGTGTGTGTGTGTGTGTATATATATATATATATATATATATATATATATATATATATATATATATATATATATATACTGTATATATGTTTTACCGAACATTTGAGCACATAAATCCATTAGATGTCGGTTTTGCAAGCCTGCGAGAAAATATCGCAGTACGGATGCCATACGGATTACATACGGAGGATGCCATGCGCAAAATACGCTGACACACCCTGCCTACGGTGGACATACGGATCACTATTTTGGGAACATTTCTCCGTATTACGGCCGTATTACGGCCGTAAAAAACGGACAGTATTGTCTTACGCTGAGTGTGACGCCGGCCTAAGTGTGATGAACGTAGGTGGATCTCATTACTGGTGTGACTACGGGGAAGCGTTCCTGCTGGCCAGGGAAATTCCTGTCCATCACAGCTAATATTGATGTCTATATTAAAGGTCATCTGAACATGATAATAATAATGAACTTCCGGATGGATTCAATTAGAGGTGATCTCCAATTAACCAGGAAGAGATCCTAAACGTCCAACCAGACATACAGTTCATTGGAAGAATCACAAATGCTGCTCACAGAAACTTTATTCTCCTTTGTCACAGTTTTGGATCAGGAGATTAAATATTTAATATATTTAGGAAACTCCTTAAATATCAGTTCCTTAACATTTTGTATTACCTGGTGACCACCTCTTCAGAAGCTGCAGTTGCGACCTCATTGTACGCGTGCCCGATGGTGATCTAAGAAGTTTGGAGCATTTCCCCGTTCCTCCAGTTTATTGATGGAGGACTAGTTGGTTCTTTTCCCAGGAGATGTGACTTTCATGTTTTCCATTGCTTCAGGCCTAGCGGTTGTGGCTCTCCATGACTGGCACATGCCTTCCTATGTGGCTGGTTTTCTTAGCCGAGCAGCAGGATGTTCTCAGGTGAAGGTTATCCACTTGGAATCGGGCTGACATTTTTCCATAATTGGGGGGGGAAAGCAGCTGCCAATGCAGCAGATTTGTTCCTGGAGCTCTGTAATAAATTGCTTGCTCAGTCTTTAAGCGTGCCGATGGTGTGCATTTTAAAAAGACAGCTTGATTTCTCATATGCACAGATTTCATCCGCTCCCGTCACGTATGGATGTTACCCAGAGACCTGTGCTCATTTACTCTGATGGCTTAATAAGTTCCCGGTACTGACTGCTTCTTCTGAACTTGGCTCAATCTCTTCTTGCAGGCAAAGCAATGTATGAGAATTACATGAAGAATATTGTAGCCGTATAAAATAGAATTCACACATGCCATGGTGCAGCCATTAAGAAGTGTTCTGTAGTAACCATGAGTAATTGGTTTTCCCTATATACATTTTTTTTTCTTTTAATCTGGTTAACACACAATTTTCATATTTCCATTGTATATGCCGTAGCGGGGAAGATTTGGCACTAAAAATCTAGAATTGTACTTATTAAATTACCCGCTTTTTCTAACGGAAAGTTTTCTATGAAAATTTGGTTTTGAACGTTTACTCTCTCTTTTCGTCTAAAAGTGGAAAATATGATGCATTAATTCATTTTCAGGGCTTTCATGTTCTTTCTAGGAGAAGTGCCATTCACTCACATTCTGATGGTCTGTGACCTGTGCTGGCAAGGCCGATGCTCAGGAGTGGGGAAACATGCTTGCCTTTTTTTGTTTTCTATGAAGAGGCAAGTTCCGGACTGGACCAAGGGAACGCAGTGGACGTAGTGTATATGGACTTTTCAAAAGCTTTTGATACGGTGCCACACAAAAGGTTGATACATAAAATGAGAATAATGGGGATACGGGAAAATATGTGTAAGTGGGCTGGCTCAGGGATAGGAAACAAAGGGTGGTTATTAATGGAGCACACTCCACGACTGGAGTGGGGTACCACAGGGGTCAGTATTGGGCCCTCTTCTTTTTAACATATTTATTAATGACCTTGTAGGGGGCATACAGAGCAGAATTTCAATATTTGTAGATGACACTAACAGAGGAGGACAATTTTATATTACAGGATGATTTATGTAAACTAGACGCTTGGGCTGATAAATGGCAAATGAGCTTTAATGGGGATAAATATAAGGTCATGCACTTGGGTAGAAGTAATAAGATGTATAACTGTGCTTAATTCTAAAACTCTGGGCAAAACCGTCAATGAAAAAGACCTGGGTGTATGGGTGGATGACAAACTCATATTTAGTGGCCAGTGTCAGGCAGCTGCTACAAAGGCAAATAAAATAATGGGATGTATTAAAAGAGGCATAGATGCTCATGAGGAGAACATCATTTTACCTCTATACAAGTCACTAGTTCGACCACACTTAGAATACTGTGCACAGTTCTGGTCTCCGGTGTATAAGAAAGACATGGCTGAACTAGAGCGGGTGCAGAGAAGAGCGACCAAGGTTATTAGAGGACTGGGGGGTCTGCAGTACCAAGATAGGTTATTACACTTGGGGCTATTTAGTTTGGAAAAACGAAGACTAAGGGGTGATCTTATGTTAATGTATAAATATATGAGGGGACAGTACAAAGACCTTACTGATGATCTTTTTAATCATAGACCTGAGACAGGGACAAGGGGGCAGCCTCTACGTCTGGAGGAAAGAAGGTTTAGACATAATAACAGACGCGGATTCTTTACTGTAAGAGCAGTGAGACTATGGAACTCTCTGCCGTATGATGTTGTAATGAGTGATTCATTAATTAAATTTAAGGGGGGACTGGATGCCTTTCTTGAAAAGTATAATGTTACAGGTTATATATTAGATTCCTTGATAGGGCCTTGATCCAGGGAACTAGTCTGATTGCCGTATGTGGAGTCAGGAAGGAATTTTTTTCCCCAATGTGGAGCTTACTCTTTGCCACATGGTTTTTTTTTGCCTTCCTCCGGATCAACATGTTAGGGCATATTAGGTTAGGCTATGGGTTGTACTAGATGGACTTAAAGTCTTCCTTCAACCTTAATAACTATGTTACTATGTAACTATATCCTACATCCATATGTCCACTTCATCCTATGTACTGTGGTCATACTGTGTACGATACGTGGCTGAGGGGTCCCAGCAGCAGTCCCCCCCTCCGCTTTATATGGAGGCAGCTTTTTCTGTATCTGTTCTGATCTTTAGGATTGCTTTGTTAGTTTTTCTCATAAGCAGGTTGCGTTTTCCATTTGTTTTACGTGCTGTGCTTTATTTTCTGGCCAACAGCAGATGGTATATTTGTATATCGTATGCCCAACTTTGAGCTATTCTAGGAGAGTTGGCACATTGTTTGTGGCTTTCTTATAATAGAATCCCAGGGATTGGGGACTATGAAATGTGGTGCATGGTTTGTCCTTTGCTCACATGTGTGGAATGCAGAAAGCGCTCATGGACATTCCTTTCCTTGTTGTTCTCCCAGTAACACATGATCGGGGGTGGACCTAAGTAAACATGGGTGTGCCAAGCATGCAGTGTTTGATGTCTCACTAACCACTCAGACATAAAAGGAAAAAATAATACAGCAAAGTGGCTTACTGCATGTTAAAACATTTCTGGGAACGACGGATTCTTTTATACTTGGTTACTATGACTGTGATTATGTATTGTTGTCTGAGCAGCAATTAATTTTTAACATCTAAAACGAAAAAAACTTTATAGGTGTACTTTTTTAGTGATGTGCGACTCACTCCTTTTACATGTACCAATAAACTGCCCCCAACAAGAGCCAATCAATAGGGGAGGAAAGCGTTTTATTTTTTTTGCATGTCTTGTGCTTTTTCTGCCTGCATAAAAGATGTGATCACTTTTTCATTGGGTTTACACTGGCCAGTGATTGGGAACAAATGTTAGACTGTATATTCGTATGGACGATCATTGCTACTGGGGTTCATTCTAATTACCTTTTAATTAAAAAATCACATTTTTGTTTAGTAAGTAATTTAGAAAATGTAAGTTTCCGTCTTGTTACACTGGCATGAACCCATCTTAGAATGTCAGTAGGTCGGGTGTCGGTGAGCATATGCATTAGGTGGCTCCACCACTGTTGCCTCCAGATAATCTATACCACGTACTATCAAGTTATCTCTAGATCACAGCTAGGTTTTTCCAGTTTTAGAAAGAAAAGTGGACAGCAGTGTAAGCAGCCTCTTCTTACCTTATCTAATACTGGTATATCCAGTATTAGATCAGATAGCCTGGTGGGCAGTAGTGTAAAGGCCCCGTCACACATAGCGATTTACCAACGATCACGACCAGCGATACGACCTGGCCGTGATCGTTGGTAAGTCGCTGTGTGGTCGCTGGGGAGCTGTCACACAGCGAAACTGTCTTCAACGATGCCGAAGTCCCCCTGCAGCACCCGGGTAACCAGGGTAAACATCGGGTTACTAAGCGCAGGGCCGCGCTTAGTAACCCGATGTTTACCCTGGTTACCAAAAAAAACAAACAGTACATACTCACCATCTGATGTCCGTTAGGTCCCTTGCCGTCTGCTTCCTGCTCTGACTGAGTGCCGCCGTACAGTGAGAGCAGAGCGCAGCGGTGACGTCACTGCTGTGCTGTGCTCTCACTGTACGGCGGCACTCAGTCAGAGCAGGAAGCAGACGGCAAGGGACCTGACGGACATCAGATGGTGAGTATGTACTGTTTGTTTTTTTTTTACATTTACGCTGGTAACCAGGGTAAACATCGGGTTACTAAGCGCGGCCCTGCGCTTAGTAACCCGATGTTTACCCTGGTTACCAGTGAAGACATCGCTGGATCGGTGTCACACACACCCATTCAGCGATGTCAGCGGGACCTCAACGACCAAAAAACGGCCCAGGCCATTCCAACACGACCAGCGATCTCGCAGCAGGGGCTGGGTCGCTGGTACGTGTCACACATAGCGAGATCGCTACTGAGGTCGCTGTTGCGTCACAAAACTTGTGACTCAACAGCGATCTCGCTAGCGATCTCGCTATGTGTGACGGGGCCTTAAGCAGGGTCTTCTTAAGTCAGCATGACTGTTATCTCCAATATACGATCAGCAAGACAGGGTGGACAGCAATATGAGCAGCCTCTTCTTACCTCATCATACCTGGTTTATCCAGTATTCCATCAGAAAGACAGGATGGAAAGTGGTGTGATCAATTTCTTTTTGCCTCAACGCTGATGGTATTTCTACTAGATGATCAGCAATATTGGGTGGATAGCAGTGTGAGCGGCATCTTCGCACTTCATCATATCTGGCATATCTAGTATTGAATCCGAAAGGCAGGGTGGACAGGAGTGTGAGCAGCCTCCTCACCTTCTGTCCCCTGGTATCTCCCAGTATTAGATTAGACAGACATGGTGGACAGCTGTGTGAGCAGCCTCTTCTCACCTCTGTCCCCTGGTATCTCCCAGTATTAGATTAGACAGACATGGTGGACAGCAGTGTGAGCAGCCTCTTCTCACCTCTGTCCCCTGGTATCTCCCAGTATTAGATTAGACAGACATGGTGGACAGCAGTATGAGCAGCCTCTTCTCACCTCTGTCCCCTGGTATCTCCCAGTATTAGATTAGACTGACATGGTGGACATCAGTGTGAGCAGCCTCTTCTCACCTCCGCACCCTTGGTATCACCCAGTATTAGATTAGACAGACATGGTGGACAGCAGTGTGAGCAGCCTCTTCTCACCTCTGTCCCCTGGTATCTCCCAGTATTAGATTAGACTGACATGGTGGATAGCAGTGTGATCAGCCTCTTCTCACCTCCGCACCCTTGGTATCTCCCATTATTAGATTAGACTGACATGGTGAACTTCAGTGTGAGCAGCCTCTTCTCACCTCCGCACCCTTGGTATCTCCCATTATTAGATTAGACTGACATGGTGAACTTCAGTGTGAGCAGCCTCTTCTCACCTCCGCACCCTTGGTATCTCCCAGTATTAGATTAGACTGACATGGTGGACAGCAGTGTGATCAGCCTCTTCTCACCTCCGCACCCTTGGTATCTCCCAGTATTAGATTAGACTGACATGGTGGACAGCAGTGTGATCAGCCTCTTCTCACCTCCGCACCCTTGGTATCTCCCAGTATTAGATTAGACTGACATGGTGGACAGCAGTGTGAGCAGCCTTTTCTCACCTCCGCACCCTTGGTATCTCCCAGTATTAGATTAGACTGACATGGTGGATAGTAGTGTGAGCAGCCTCTTCTCACCTCCGCAGCCTTGGTATCTCCCAGTATTAGATTAGACTGACATGGTGGACAGCAGTGTGAGCAGCCTCTTCTCACCTCTCTCACCTGGTATCTCCCAGTATTAGATTAGACTGACATGGTGGACAGCAGTGTGAGCAGCCTCTTCTCACCTCCGCACCCCTGGCATCTCCCAGTACTTTGGCAAAATGTACTAACTTCATGCATGTGTTGCCCTTAGTCAAATCTGACCCCATGATCCCGGCTCTTGAGCGCACTAATGCTCTTTATTTTGATAACTTGCACTTTCTCGGTGAGCTGTTTTTTCTAAAAGCACTTTGACTTTTTTTTCTCGTCGTCTGCTGCTTCACAACTGGCATCAGAGCCCGGGGCATCTAGTTTAAGTAGCCGTAATGCATTATATAATTGATCTAAATCATGGTCTGCATGTAAGTGCATTGCCTTCATTGTAGTATTCATTATCTGCGGTTTTCCACATGGTTTCCTCTGGTAAAGTCTTTTGTTGGAGGGAGAGGTTACATTTCGGTGGTTCTTGGCGATGCTCCTTCCCAGGGAGGCAGAGAATAGTAAGTGGATGTGTGTCTGCGGGAACATATCCTGTTGACTACGTGGACACATCCTGTGGCTGGCCACTCCTGAAACAAGACGTGTACATTGTGATGGCCTCTTGTCGGGAAGCCGGACTGTTCTGCACTATTCTTCATGGCTGATAAACAGGAAGAATATTTATAGGAACAGTTCACTTTTACCAATCCATAACTTGCCTATTTCTCCGTTGCCGCGTCCTCTTGTGTGCGCTTCATGCTTCCCTTGCTGTAGTGTGAGGCCTGCTTCATTCAGACCTCCTGAGCTTCTCTAATGGCCGATATCACATGGTAAAGCTATTCTAAGCATGTGGCATGGACGGTTTCCTTTCCTCCCATGCCTGGCATAGTTTACCACTAGACAGGCTCATGATGTGTCAGGGAAATGATACCTCTGCGCTGTAAACAGGGTGAAGACGTGTGTGGGTGTTCTGTACTGGCAGGAAACCAAAGCCCAATCCTATAATTTGATGGAGGTCTAGCTCTGATCTGTGGCTTGTGCCTTCTCCGTGGGTCATGAATATGTAAAGCGTTTTACTCTTATCTGCTAGAAGATTTCCATGGAAATGATGAATCTAATGCATACATTATATAGTGGATAGAGAATGTCTTCACATCTTGTTAAAATGCCAGGTTTTTGTCATGTAAAAAAAAAAGACACCAAAAAGAATGATTACAGAACTGTTTCCACCTTTAGGGTATGTGTTTTTCAGGTGGATTCCGAGAGTATAGAGCCAAAGACTCCGCTTGCGACTGCGTCCCCATCTAATGGACATCATGTGCACACACCCTTATTGTCGTCCGTAATCTTTTCAGATCCATTGAGAAACATACTGAAATTATTTTGAGGAGTAAAATAAAAATATCGAAACTAAAATACTGTAGCGGCATAAGTGTTGTCACCCTCTTATAATTGGGGATGTACAGTTGTTCTCTTTAGAATTAGGCGATCACAAACTCATGTTAAAGGAGGAAAAAGTTCTGAACTCCATTTTTAACGGGATTGTAGACCTTGTATATCCTATAGAGAGGTAGAAATATGCACCCCTCTATAGCAGCCTGTATGCACTTGCTGCATGCGTGCTCCATAGCAAGTTTCAGCTCGTTTTGGACTCGGCCATAAAACTAAATGATAGTGTAACTTGGCTGTAGGGCCCATCAGCTCTGCTTCACAACACTTATGGAGCACCATGTCCTTTAACTCTATCTTGTGCTGCTCCTCTGTTCTTCCTACAAACTTATGAATACATTGACAACTGGGCCTGTTCTAAATACATACAGTGGGGCAAAATATTTAGTCATTCAGCAATAGTGCAAGTTCCACCACTTAAAAAGATGAGAGGCGTCTGTAATTTACATCATAGGTAGACCTCAACTATGGGAGACAAAACTGAGAAATAAAAATCCAGAAAATCACATTGTCTGTTTTTTTTATCATTTTATTTGCATATTATGGTGGAAAATAAGTATTTGGTCAGAAACAAACAATCAAGATTTCTGGCTCTCACAGACCTGTAACTTCTTCTTTAAGAGTCTCCTCTTTCCTCCACTCATTACCTGTAGTAATGGCACCTGTTTAAACTTATCAGTATAAAAAGACACCTGTGCACACCCTCAAACAGTCTGACTCCAAACTCCACTATGGTGAAGACCAAAGAGCTGTCAAAGGACACCAGAAACAAAATTGTAGCCCTGCACCAGGCTGGGAAGACTGAATCTGCAATAGCCAACCAGCTTGGAGTGAAGAAATCAACAGTGGGAGCAATAATTAGAAAATGGAAGACATTCAAGACCACTGATAATCTCCCTCGATCTGGGGCTCCACGCAAAGTCCCACCCCGTGGGGTCAGAATGATCACAAGAACGGTGAGCAAAAATCCCAGAACCACGCGGGGGGACCTAGTGAATGAACTGCAGAGAGCTGGGACCAATGTAACAAGGCCTACCATAAGTAACACACTACACCACCATGGACTCAGATCCTGCAGTGCCAGACGTGTCCCACTGCTTAAGCCAGGAAAAAGAATACTGAGTTGCATCCATCAAACACCATACCTACTGTAAAGCATGGTGGTGGAAACATCATGCTTTGGGGCTCTTTCTCTGCAAAGGAGCCAGGACGACTGATCCGGGTACATGAAAGAATGAATGGGGCCATGTATCGTGAGATTTTGAGTGCAAACCTCCTTCCATCAGCAAGGGCATTGAAGAAGAAACATGGCTGGGTCTTTCAACATGACAATGATCCAAAGCACACCGCCAGGGCAACGAAGGAGTGGCTTCGTAAGAAGCATTTCAAGGTCCTGGAGTGGCCTAGCCAGTCTCCAGATCTCAACCCTATAGAAAACCTTTGGAGGGAGTTGAAAGTCCGTGTTGCCAAGCGAAAAGCCTAAAACATCACTGCTCTAGAGGAGATCTGCATGGAGGAATGGGCCAACATAACAACAACAGTGTGTGGCAACCTTGTGAAGACTTACAGAAAACGTTTGACCTCTGTCATTGCTAACAAAGGATATATTACAAAGTATTGAGATGAAATTTTGTTTCTGACCAAATACTTATTTTCCACCATAATATGCAAATAAAATGATAAAAAAACAGACAATGTGATTTTCTGGATTTTTATTTCTCAGTTTGTCTCCCATAGTTGAGGTCTACCTATGATGTAAATTACAGACGCCTCTCATCTTTTTAAGTGGTGGAACTTGCACTATTGCTGAATGACTAAAT
Source organism: Ranitomeya variabilis (assembly GCF_051348905.1). Taxonomy (NCBI): domain Eukaryota; kingdom Metazoa; phylum Chordata; class Amphibia; order Anura; family Dendrobatidae; genus Ranitomeya; species Ranitomeya variabilis. The sequence goes on from NC_135232.1 coordinate 982,700,969, forward strand.
ACTTTTTTGCCCCACTGTATGTTCCAGAATTATTTATAGTTTTTGTTTTTCCAATATTTGAAGAAAATTGCCTAAATGAAAGCCTGATGCATCTACTGATGTCTTGTCAGTGATTGTAATTACAAATTGTAACAAATCCTTGTATTACATGCATTTTATTTGAGTTTGACTGTAATTTTAAATGAAACCTGTCACCCCCAAAATCGAAGGTGAGCTAAGCCCACCAGCATCAGGGGCTTATCTACAGCATTCTGTAATGCTGTAGATAAGCCCCTGATGTATCCTGAAAGATGAGAAAAAGAGGTTAAGGCCCCGTCTCACTAAGCGATTTACCAACGATCACGACCAGCGATACGACCTGGCCGTGATCGTTGGTAAGTCGCTGTGTGGTCGCTGGGGAGCTGTCACACAGACAGCTCTCCAGCGACCAACGATCAGGGGAACGACTTCGGCATCGTTGAAACTGTCTTCAACGATGCCGAAGTCCCCCTGCAGCACCCGGGTAACCAGGGTAAACATCGGGTTACTAAGCGCAGGGCCGCGCTTAGTAACCCGATGTTTACCCTGGTTACCAAAAAAAACAAACAGTACATACTCGCCTTTCGGTGTCCCTTGCCGTCTGCTTCCTGCTCTGACTGAGATCCGGCCGTACAGTGAGAGCAGAGCGCAGCGGTGACGTCACTGCTGTGCTCTCACTTCTCGCTGTACGGCCGGATCTCAGTCAGAGCAGGAAGCAGACGGCAAGGGACCTGACGGACATCAGAAGGCGAGTATGTATTGTTTGTTTTTTTTTACATTTACGCTGGTAACCAGGGTAAACATCGGGTTACTAAGCGCGGCCCTGCGCTTAGTAACCCGATGTTTACCCTGGTTACCAGTGAAGACATCGCTGGATCGGTGTCACACACACCGATTCAGCGATGTCAGCGGGGCCTCAACGACCAAAAAAAGGTCCAGGCCATTCCGACACTACCAGCGATCTCACAGCAGGGGCCTGATCGCTGGTACGTGTCACACATAGCGAGATCGCTATGGAGGTCGCTGTTGCGTCACAAAACTTGTGACTCAGCAGCGATCTCGCTAGCGATCTCGCTATGTGAGACGGGGCCTTTAGATTATACTCACCCAGGGGCGGTCCGGTCCGATGGGTGTCGCGGTCCGGTCCGGGGCCTCCCATCTTCTTACGATGACGTCCTCTTCTTGTCTTCACGCTCCGGCGCAGGTGTACTTTGTTTGCCCTGTTGAGGGCAGAGCAAAATACTGCAGTGCGCAGGTGCCGGGAAAGGTCAGAGAGGCCCAGGGCCTGCGCACTGCAGTACTTTGCTCTGTCCTCAACAGGGAGGACAAAGTATGCCTGTGCCAGAGCCGCAGCCTGAAGACAAGAAGAGGACGTCATCGTAAGAAGATGGGAGGCCCTGGACCGCGACGCCCATCGGATCGGACCGCCCGCCCAGGTGACTATAATCCAACCTTTTTCTCATCTTTCAGGATACATCGGGGCTTATCTAAAGCATTACAGAATGCTGCAGATAAGCCCCTGATGCTGGTGGGCTTAGCTCACCTTCGATTTTGGGGGTGACAGGTTCCCTTTAAATCTGTGTACTGTAAGCTCCCCCTAGTGGTGGATGCAGGCACCAGGAAGTTTATCACCTAGTTGTGGTGGTCTTAAAGGGGATCAGTCACCAGGTCAGAAGTGCCCAGTTTTTGCTCTTATTTTATTCCTGCTCCCCTGTGTATTGTTTGTTTTTTGTTTTTTTTTATCACCATACGATTCCAGAGATATGGGCCTTTTTACTTGGTGATCACTTTAATATTCTTTACAAGGGAATGTGTCTCTGACTTATTACTTTGTGAACCATGCCCCCTTGGAAAGAGAATAAAAATTAGTACTAACTAAACTATATCCCATACGGTGGAAGAATCATGCGAGCAGTCAGAATATGATTTGATTGGCTGACAGCTACTCTTTAAAGGGGTTTTCCAACAAATATTTTGTAGCTGAGTTATAAATGTCAGGTCGCCGAGAACCCCATTGGAACTTGAATCCTGATCTAGTGATTGGTAGGGGCTGTCCTTCATTCATCATTAATCCTGCTCATTATCCTCATTAGTTTGTGCTACTGTGGAGCCCATCAGTATGGATGTTACCGGCCCCCTGTGACGTGGTAGTGCGATGTTCGGCCTTACTGTCCCGGTGACCTGTTTATTTCACAGGTTACCTTTCTGGCTGTTGTCCAGGCCGAGATGTGGAGCTGGCGGACAGTGCTCCGTCATGGCCAGGTACAATGGATGATAGAAGCCCATGTTATAGCGGAGATCACCGAGCTTCATATGCTGATGTCATTGCCTTGCTCACACTAATAAAAGCAGGTAATGAGCCGGTCTGTAGACAAATAATGCTTTTCTATATGGTGAGTGTACAGACTGTGAGGGAAGCCTCCTAAGCTCTTAATGCCTGTACTCACATACACCTAGAAGGCTGCGGAGTTATTGGCTGACTCTCATCCGGCCTCTGTATACAGACACCCAGGTTGTTTCTAACAATGGTTTTAGTGGAAGAGCTTTGTGAGACTTCTGCCAACAATTACTAGCCGTGGCCGCTGGCTCCTGTAACCTGAAATGTCTGGGCGACCGTGTCGCATCTGAACAATAAGTTGAAAGCAAACCTGAACAATAGGATCATAAAGGACAACCCTGCTTCAGGTTCTGCCCCGTCCGCACAAATCAGTCACTTAATGACATAAGATTTCTCGTTTCAGCAGATCAGAATTATCCCTAATAATAAAGTACATTTTCTTCTGTAAATTGTACTATACGAACACACAAATGTATATCCTGCATCTAAAGAGCTTTTCACTTATTTTATGTCCACAAAAAGCGGAATTCTTGGTAAGAGCAGCGGAATACAATAAGTGCAAAAACTCTGCAGTTCTGACCTGGTGCCCGCTGCTATAGAAGTCCTGGTCCAGCACAGGATAGCCGCCATGACTGCTTGCGTTAGGCTCCTGACCCAGCTTTTCCAGACTCCCCAAAATAACCTGATTTGATATGTTTATTTCTGGGGTGTTTTTGGTGCCCAATGAGCATTTCTGGTGCTGTTCTGGTGCACTTGTTACTTGCGGCCATAGTGATTGTGGCCAGTGTGCAGCGAGCAGGCGGCTGTGTCTGCTGGTAATGGCCAGGTCGCCTCCTGGTGCCAGCCACCTCTACTATGCCTGCTGTCTCCATGGAGACTGTCTGCCTCCTAATCACGTTCCTCTCCAGTACACCCCTCTCAGTGGAAGGCAACCACATGGCAGGGTTTGGCCTGTTGCAGGCATTTCATAAACTGCAAAACCGAAATGAAGCCAGCTCTTAAAGCTTTCCTGCCGCAGAACAATACCCTCATTTATACTGGCTTACCCTTTACCTAGATCTCCCCAGCAGGGCTGATGTAATGCAAGCTGTACAAGAAGCACTCGAGACGCGGCCTGAGCCCATCTGGGGGAGAGGACAGATCCTGAATGTATCCGAATCTGCTTTCTGAGACCTACAAATAAAGTGACCTTATTCCCAGACATCATGTAGTTGGTGTGTGCTGTCCATTATTGGGACCGGCGCTGAGAAAGGGAGTAGTAATGCTTCCATGGTATGGATGGACGCTGTCCCCAATGTGGTGGGGGAGGAGGTCCTGCTGAGTCAGGCAGAAAGCATGGTAGGCGGCAGCGGATACATTAGAGTGCATAGATTAGATTGATCATTTGACTGCACAGAAGAGTCCACATAATTGGTGTAACCAAAAATGACGCCACGATCTTGTGGGATTTTTTTAAATTTTCCGCTTTGGTTTTAACACGATGTTGTGGCCTGTGCTGTAGTTCACTAGGAATCACCTCTCATTCTGGAGTCTGAGAAGCGGACGTTCACAAGGGTTCTGCACGTATGATGAATGGCACCGATGGGATCAGGTTCTCTTATGGAAGGGTTTTTGGAGGGTTTTGGACCCAGACATATGTGGGGTAGAGTTGTGATCCTAAGCCAGGAATTTTACTACACTTCTTGTCATCTGTCCCTTTGAAGAGCACGTCTGTCAACCTCCACAGCCATAGGAGCTCATGCACATTAGATTAAATTCTAATTACGGTAATTTCTGACCATAAAGAACAATCATCGGCTGCTGTGGAACAAATATTGTTCATTTCAACCAACAAACGTTCTTAATTGTTCAAAATACTGGTGAGGCACGTTCAATTTTTATTTATTTATTTTTATTTTTTCAGACTATGATCAACTCTGCCTGCATCATCGCCAAAAACGTACAATATTGGTCATTGTCGTGTGTAATGTGTATGTGTTTGGCATTAAGATGGCTGCTTGCAAAATACTATGGATCACTTGCAGTTAGTGGACATGGGGTAGTCTTTTAGGTTTTGTGTCCTCCTTTCTGTGTCTTGTCCAAAATCCGTGCATGTTCAGTGTAATGTTGTGATGCGATGACTCTAATATAGATCCTCCTATCCATTAGATGGCTTGCTTATGGTGGGCTGCACAGAATGCATTGTGTGAATGGTGATGTAGTGCCACGTACACCACTATCCTGATGTGCCTGGTCCTCTTCTATTGCTAAGCATTCACTCCCGTACTTTAAAGGGAACCTGTCACCCCCCCCCCCCCCAGGGCCTGTTAAGGTAAAAGAGCCACCTTCTGCTAAGGCTGCATTATGTGAAGGTGGCTGTTATGTTTTTTTATACCTATTACCAAAGAAATAATGACTTTTATAAATTTGGCGCCATACCTGTCCGGGGGGTACGTGTTCCCCCCTGCCCCATCGCCTCGCAGCTGTCCATCATCCCCCCTTGGCTACCTGGCGCCGCCTCTCCTCCTCACGTCTCTGGCGCCTGCGCTGTGCAATCATTTTTCGGGCATGCGCTGTGAGCGCTGCCCTGGAATTTACATCAACTGATGTATGGAGATCGCGCCTGCGTGTAGCGGAGGCTGTATATGCCGCCCCGCAGTGTGTTATGATTTATTCACACTGCGGGGCTGGGAATCTGGCGCCTGCGCAGTGATTCTCTGCGCGGCTGTCCCCATCTCCCTCCTGTGCGGCTGGGAATCTGAGACTCACTGCGCAGGCGCCAGATTCCCAGCCCCGCAGTGTGAATAAATCATAACACATAGCATCTATAAAAAGACGCCATTGCGCTGAATCATATTGGATTTTGAATTGACCCATCAAACCTTCAACATCGATGCACTAAACCAACTTCTCTGGGCACAGTAAGGAATGAGCTCCTTTTCACGATGTGTGAACCATGAAAAAGACACTTCTGGTAACATTAAATTCCTGCTTTTGAGCCTTGATCTGAGTAAGGCTACTTTCACACTAGCGTTGTGTGACGGACGTCGCAACGCGTCGATTTGGAGAAAAAACGCATCCTGCAAAGTTGCCCGCAAGATGCGTTTTTTCTCCATAGACTTACATTAGGGACGCATGTCCACATCCGTCGTGCGACGAATGTGTCGTGTTTTGGCGGACCGTTGGCACAAAAAAAGTTACATGTAACTTTTTTTGTGCATCGCGTCCACCATTTTCGACCGTGCATGCGCGGCCGAAACTCCGCCCACTCCTCCCCGAACATTACAGTGGGGCAGCGGAAGCGTTGAAAAACTGCATCTGCTGCCCCCGTTGTGCATTTCTTTCACAGTGTCCGTCGGTCCAACGCATGGCGATGGCCCCGTACCGACGCTAGTGTGAAAGAAGCCTAACTCAGCGGCGTTTTTTGGAAATATTCAAGTCTCTTACTAAATCCTTCATCTCCTCCTGGGGAAAAAAAACTTGGTCTTGTATCATCTTCAAAGTCAGAACTTGATTTGTCATCTGGTCCAGGTATGATTCCTCCTTCATCGGGGCTAGGCGTCTCTTCCAGTGTAGCAGGGGCCTTGGGTACTGGTATGTCTGTGCCATGGGGGATGGGAAGAATTGCGGAGTGAAGATTGGGGTATGAAATGGCTGCTTCCATTTGGAACTATACCCTTTTACATTGCATGCAGAGAAGTAACAGTCGTCCCTGTGGTTCTTTTGCTCTCGCCATACCACAGGACTCCCATAACGGAAAGCTTCTTTCTTACCCTTGAGCCACTTTCCGAGGTCCCCAACACACCCTTTGCACACTTTGAGGCACCCAAACTTTATCTTGATCTCAAAGTTTTAGGCTATGTGCCCATGTCCCAGAATAGAAGCAGAATTTTCTGCTTCAATTCTGCAAATCACGGCAAAAATGCTTAAAAAACGCAACGTAGGCACCTAGCCTTAGTCCGCTGTATGTGAAGTATACTTTTTCACAAAGTCTGTAACATTCAGCTGTTGATTCAGCACTGTATATTCACCACAAATGAAACAAACGGTCAAGACGAAATAATCCACTTCCGCAAAACACCAACTTGGGGAAACGCGGTTGATGAGTGAAATTCCAATGCAAGCTTCCTGAAAGCATAAGAACATTTCATTATGTCACTAACCACCTGACTGCCACCAGCCAATCACAAAGTTCCTATTGATGTTAATGGGGAAAGAAAACCAGCTGCCTGCCGATGATTCACACCAGAAGAACCTGTCGGGTTTGTGGCAGGTCCTGACGTTTAGGATTTTTTTTCAATATATATATTTTTTTATCAAAACACCAAAAAATACATTGAAATTATATGAAAATGATCAAACCGCTTTTCAGTCGCAGACCTGTGTTATCGGTGACATTAAAGGTGGAAAAAGCTCTAAAATGATTCTTCTTGGTATGATTTTTCTGGACATGACAAACACCTGGCATTATAGCAGGCGTGTCTAGACTTTTTATATCCACTGTATGTGGTAGCACTGCATATTCCATGCAGAGACGGCCAGTAAAAAATACGCTATGAGATATATATATATATATATATATATATATATATATATATATATATATATATATATATATATATATATATATATATATATATATATATATATATATATATATATATATATATATATATATATATATACACTCACTGGCCACTTTATTAGGTACACCTGTCCAACTTCTTGTTAACACTTAATTTCTAATCAGCCAATCACATGGCGGCAACTCAGTGCATTTAGGCATGTAGACATGGTCAAGACAATCTCCTGCAGTTCAAACCGAGCATCAGTATGGGGAAGAAAGGTGATTTGAGTGCCTTTGAACGTGGCATGGTTGTTGGTGCCAGAAGGGCTGGTCTGAGTATTTCAGAAACTGCTGATCTACTGGGATTTTCACGCACAACCATCTCTAGGGTTTACAGAGAATGGTCCGAAAAAGAAAAAAAATTCAGTGAGCGGCAGTTCTGTGGGCGGAAATGCCTTGTTGATGCCAGAGGTCAGAGGAGAATGGGCAGACTGGTTCGAGCTGATAGAAAGGCAACAGTGACTCAAATCGCCACCCGTTACAACCAAGGTAGGCCTAAGAGCATCTCTGAACGCACAGTGCGTCGAACTTTGAGGCAGATGGGCTACAGCAGCAGAAGACCACACCGGGTACCACTCCTTTCAGCCAAGAACAGGAAACTGAGGCTACAATTTGTACAAGCTCATCGAAATTGGACAGTAGAAGATTGGAAAAACGTTGCTTGGTCTGATGAGTCTCGATTTCTGCTGCGACATTCGGATGGTAGGGTCAGAATTTGGCGTAAACAACATGAAAGCATGGATCCATCCTGCCTTGTATGGAGCATCTTTGGGATGTGCAGCCGACAAATCTGCGGCAACTGTGTGATGCCATCATGTCAATATGGACCAAAATCTCTGAGGAATGCTTCCAGCACCTTGTTGAATCTATGCCACGAAGAATTGAGGCAGTTCTGAAGGCAAAAGGGGGTCCAACCCGTTACTAGCATGGTGTACCTAATAAAGTGGCCGGTGAGTGTACGTGTGTGTATATATATATATATATATATATATATATATATATATATATATATATATATTAATTCATTTTATTGTTTTCTATTGGAACAGTTTAACATTGCAATTAGTGGTTTGGATAAACGGCCGCACTGACTGAATCCACTCAATATCGAAATGGAAGTGAGGAAGAAGAGTGGTCTTCACTTTAACAAGTTTGCTATGACAACAGGGCTCTTGTTCCAAGGCCTAGCGATTAAACCCAAGTGATCGGATGGCGGCATACATTGTGTGCTCAGAAAGAAGAGGGGCAGCTGTGCTTCAGGTGGCCCCGGGGGTGACCTACTCATCTACAGAGAATGGGGGGGAAATCTGGAACGTGAGCAGGGGAATATTGGGCAAAAACTGACGCATGACTGCAATGCAAGATGAATGTAGTTGTGAGAGAGCTGGACATTTTTGCATCTTATTCATACCCCATAGTGTTCGGCATGCCAAGGAGCCCATGCGTTAGTAGTTCCATGTAGTAATGAATGTGTCGTTCAAACCTGCCTTTCTTATGGGTGAAAAATGCATTGAAGTAAGATTATTATTATTATTATTATTATTAGACACAGACAGCGCTTGTCATCTGCGGGCAACCATTACCCACCGCTCTAATCCTCTTGGCACACACTGTGGCCGTTAGGCCACGATCTCTTGGCCACCCTCCAGCCGCTTGCCTAGCGTCACAATGCCTGGTGACAGATTCCTTCTATAGATGTTACATTTTTATCTGTCCGCTCAGAACATTGGTGACCCCTGTATTTCAGCCTTGGGAATGATGGTATGTGAGGTCACTGATTCTGGTGGATGCTCCACATGACCTTGGCAAGGTTGACTACCCGTGACTTCCCCCACCTTCTTGAATAACCACACCACATCAGTAATTTGGATAATAACGGCCACAGCAGCCAATTTATTATTGATATTAATAAAAACGGACCCTTGGTGCGGCCCTCGAAGCTAACCCGCTCCTGGTCTGGTGATTATTCCGTCGGCACTGCCTCTTCCCTCTCAGCCTTACTTCCAGCTGCGTTTTTACCCAAGCTCAGAAGCATCCTGAGTTGAGGGAAGAGGTTGCCTCCATCCGTTAACCTGTACCCGACTTCCATCGTCGGGTACCCACCCATCGGTACCGCGCACCCGACCTCCAACATCAGGGTGGCCCTCCGGGTCCCCCGATAGCGTGACCCCGACCTACCTCGTCGGGTATCACGCAAGTATCACCAGACCACGAACTAAGTAACTATCCATGGCAGTGGGTGGGGGGTCCCGCAGTGCAAGAATCCCCCCTCTACCGTACTTTTTTGCCAGCTTCGAGGACCCACCAACGCCACACCGAGAGCCCTTGACCTTCAAGTGCTCGAGACCCCACCAACCAACCCTGCTGCGGCCTTCCGCATCCCCCCAAGCAAGCCTTCAATCCACAAGTCAGTTCCCGCGGTGTTCAAATGTACCCCGTCCCCTAGCCAGTAATCTCCCTCTGTAGAGTCCAAGCCTGCATGACGTATCGTCACCCCTCCGTTCCGTGACACGAACTTAGATACCTCCTTGTTCACTGTTATCCGGGCTTTGTTAATTTTTTTCACTGACCGTGCCCCTCGCCAGTTTTTTCTAGGTACCATGTCTGACCACACCAGCCTCAAGTTTGGAAATGCTAATCCCAGCTGTCTTATATCCGTTCTAATTTTTGCACTCAGCCCTTTTCCCGAGATAGCCCCCAAGTCGTTCCCCCCTGCGTGTAAAACTAATATATCTGGGACCCCATAGAGGTTTACCGCCCTGAAAAACTCGTGCAGTACCCGGCCCCATGTTAAACCCCGGTATCCCAACCACCTAATCACCGCCCCATTCCTTGCCATACCTAACTGTCTCCCGCCCGTCCGTCTGTCAGCCCGCTGTGCTCCCCAGTAAACGTATGAATGTCCTAGAATCCAAATCACGATCGGGACTTGTCCTGTAACAAACAGAAAGAAATCAGTGTGATGCGTTAATTCCGGGGGGGATCGCTGCCTCATATCCTTGAGGTCGTACGTAAGACCTGTACCGCCGCGACTCCCACCGGCCAATTCGCTTTACTGTTTCCGGGCTCAGCCCCCCCACCGCGGCCTCCGTTGCCGCCCCGATCCGGAAGGAATGGCCTGTGTATCTCCCAGGGTTCCCACCTGCCCTTACCATACATGTCCGGAATACTTTAATGAATTGATACCTGGACAAATATGACCCATCCTCGTGACATAGCAGCGGTCCGTCCTGCTTAGGCCTGGCTGCCGAGAATATCCCGAAACACTTACATGGACACATCATAGAACCGCTTACTCTTCCCAATAACACCCTTTTTCCTTTTCCCCTTTGGTCAGTCTTTGACCTCCTAATCCAAAATTCCAATCCCCTTTTTGTCTTTATCACGTCTTCGGCTAGAATGCCTCCTGCTATGGCCTTGCCTGGCGCTACCAGCTCCCCTATCCTCATTGCTCCAAAGAATGCGAGTGAAAAGGCCAACCTAAACAAGCCAACCTCAAATTGTGTCCTGCACACCCCTTCCAACTGCTCTCCTAATACTTCTAACATGCCGAAAGACACGGGCCGCCTGTTGTCTTTTTTAACCTTTCCCTTCCGGTAACCTTTTAAGGCCTGTCTGACTAAGAAACTCTTTGTCAAATCGGTTCTGTTCCTAAGTTTAAACCCAAATGCTAATCCTGCAATTAGTTGACTCATTTTTGCCGCCGACCAACTATCATCTGCGGCCTGCCTAATTCCCATCAATAACACCCCAATCTGCTCCTCTTCCGACATGTCCTCATCCCCCCGGCCTAGCCATTGTTCCCACTGGCCCCACGACCGTCCGTACGCCGCCCACGTTCTACTTGTTACGGATGCCTTGATCAGCGGTTCAGCCGCCCAGATGCCACGTTCCATAATCCGGGAGGGCAGGGTAGGCCCTCTTCTTCCGCTTCGGGGGCCAACGCCCGAAACCGCTGCCACTGAAAACGAGAAAGCGCATCAGCGACAGAGTTAAATTCTCCCGGGACATGAGATGCTGTCACATGAGCATTGATAACTAAGCATTCCAACACCAGCTGCCTCAACACTCTAATAACTGGCGGCGAAGACGCGGTGATGTTATTTATGGCCATGACCACTCCCATGTTATCGCACTTAAACCTAACTTTCCGGTTCCTCAGCCGATGCCCCCATAGTGTTACCGCCACCAGGATTGGGAAAATTTCCAGTAGTGCAATGTTTTTTATCAGCCCTGAACGCACCCACTCCTCTGGCCATGCTGCCGCGCACCACTGCCCCTGACAGTAAGCTCCAAAACCATGACTGCCCGCTGCGTCCGTGTACAATTCAATATCCGAATTACAACATCCCCCATCCATAACCAGGGACAGCCCGTTGTACTTTTCTAAGAATGTGTCCCAAACCGCCAGATCTGCTTTATCTGCTGTCAATCGCACATAATGCTGCGGTGATTTTACGCCGGCCGTTGTCGCCGCCAATCTCCTCGTGAATATCCTGCCCATCGGCATGACTCGACATGCGAAATTCAAACTCCCCAGCAAGGACTGTACCTCCCGCAGCTTCAGCTTTTTAGCTCTCCTAGCCCTGCCTATTTCCAATTTCAGGGCTGCCACCTTCTCTCCCGGGAGACGACACTCCCACTTTACTGTGTCGATCATGATCCCCAGAAAGGAGATACATGACGTCGGGCCGACAGTTTTTTCGGGAGCCAATGGTATCCCGAACTCTTTAGCCACCCCTTGCAGATTTTTTAACATGGTATCGCACACCCCTGATTGTGCAGGACCTACGCACCAAAAATCATCAAGGTAGTGGATCAATGATCCCAATCCCGTGATATCCTTCACTACCCATTCCAGGAATGTGCTAAAGGCTTCGAACAACGAACATGACAACGAGCATCCCATAGGTAAACACCTGTCTATGAAATACTCTCCCTCCCAATAGCACCCGAGCAACCGCTGACTGTCCGGGTGAACCGGCAATAACCGAAAGGCAGACTCCACATCCGTTTTCGCCATCAGCGCCCCCTTTCCGCATTTTCTTACCCATTCTAATGCCAGGTCAAATGATGCGTATAGCACCGCACACAAATCCGGATCGATGCCGTCATTGACGGACTTACCACGGGGATATGACAGGTGATGTATCATTCGGAACTTGTTCGGCTCCTTCTTTGGTACAATGCCCAATGGAGAAACCACCAAGCCCGATATGGGTGGGAAACTAAACGGACCCGCCATTCGGCCCATCAGCACCTCCTTCTCAAGTTTCTGTTTGACAACAGTGGGGTGCTGATAGGCCGAACTGAGATTCTTCAGCTTCCCCGGCATTTGGCACGCCGGGGAAGGGATAGAAAATCCCTCCTTGAAGCCTTTGATCAACAAATCCGCTTTTTTCCTGTCCGGGTACCTACTTAGATAAGGGAGCATCGCGTGCAGCTTGACTGGTGTTTGCCCCTTGACCATGACCGGCTCCTCCCACCTTCCCACTGTACTTCCTCTGACACCTATTGACCCCGTGCGACGATCCGCCACAATAGGAACATATGTGCCTAAATTTACAGCCTGTTCCGAATTTGCACTGACCCTCATTGAATTGCCAACAAAGCCCCTGTTTCTGATTCCCACCACGGCCTGGAAAACTCCCCCTTGCCGGGCTTCCTGCGCTATATCCTGCATGGCCGGCGCCACCGGCCCCTCCCTGAAAGGGCATCCAATGTCTTTGATTCTGCGACATAACGTCCAACCACAGGCCAATATCTTTTTGATCCCATCTCATCGATGGTCGCATCGCCTTGCGCTGACGAAATTGTTCGTCATACCGCAGCCAAGCTTGTCCCCCATATGACTTGTAAGCCTCCCCAATGGCGTTCATGTAGCAAAACAACTGCGAGCAGTTTTCTGGCACCTTTTCCCCAATGACGCTACCCAATATCGTAAAGGCATGCCACCAATTTGTGAACGTGTGTGCCACCGTAATTGTTCGCTCTTCTTCCTTCCTCCCTCCTTCCCTTCCTACCTTTGTGCTCCCCCTCTCTACCGGCAAAAGCGAGAAGATGTCCACATACTCGTCCCTCCATATTCTTTCCCTCATCTCTTTCTTAAGGTGGTTACCTAAGTTACCCGTAAAACAAAAATATATATCCCCCCGAGCCGTGTCGTCCAGCTGCCCATTCTCCCCATCCCCCGGTCCAGCCGACTCATGGGCCCTGATTATGTCTCCCCCACCCCCAGCAAGCAAGTATGGGCTCGTCCAGGCTGATAGATGCCCCGGCCCGCGTCCCTCAAATCGATCCATCCTGTCTGCCAAGCTCGTTATCATTGCCCTCATTTCCTTAGCGGTGGCCTCCAAGGACCCTAAAATAGGAGCCACACTATTCCCTTGCGATCCCTGGCTCCCCCCGCCCGCTTGCAATGTGCCTGCATATGTATCTGTAGAAAACATGTGTTCATAATTACCAGGCCGCGCGGGAGTCATCCTCCCCCCGGCCGCTGTGCTCCGGGAATCCTCCTCGCCGCCGCTGTCCGCATCCCGGAATGAGGGCCCTCTTGTTCCTTGCGACCATCGTCCATCCTCAGCGTGCTCGTCTCCCGTCTCTTCTTGGCTCCCGTGGCTATACTGTGAGATGGCCCTCCTATCACTAGTTCTATTTGCCTGCCTGGCTCTGCCCTGGGTGTCTTGCTGGTGGCTCTGGCCCTGCAAACCGCTGCGGGTCCCTGGCTGTCTGGGGGTACTCACGGCCATGGGCCGTCGCCTTCTGCTACCGCCTGGCCCCTGCTCCCTCGAAGGGCTCCTTGCCCTGCGCTGTTGCCCTCCTACCGGCAACTCCATGGACAGCCTTTCGGGGGGTCTAGTCCTGCGTGTTGGCCTCCTCCCCCCTTCTTCCCCCACAGGCATCTGGCTGGGCGACCCCGGTATCTGCGTTTTTTCCACAGGCGCCTCGCTGGGCATCCCGCTTCCCGGGGGCCTTTGAGAAGGACCCCGGAAACAAGATGGCGCCGCCCATGTGTTCTGGCTCTCTTGCATGGCCGCGGGGAGAATGCTCACACACCCGGCCGCCTCGGCTGCTGGGGTTGCCCCCGGAACCCTCCCCGGTGATCCCA